>NW_027041270.1:0-13233 GCF_037179485.1 Ochlerotatus camptorhynchus | reverse complement strand
ACTGTGAGTGCGTGAAGCTGAGGCATTGTCCCAAAATCCTGGAGATGCTGAGAACGCCCAAGTCCAGTTATAGCAGCTTCAATTCCAAGCTGAAAAGACTAACTTGCGGGTATAGTATGGGTCGTGAACCGAACATCTGCTGCCCCTTGGACGACAGTTGGCTAGCGGACGAGGCAGAATCAAGCAGTTCGCAACCCGGACCCAGTTTCGGAGATCGTAGGAACTCCTTTGGAGACCCGGGCAATCTGAAATACTTGCAAAATGGGCCAAATCAATTTGAATTTTCAAATAGCCGAAATACGGCGAAAAACAACTTCATCACTTCGTTCGAAGATCCAAAGACCATGAAGAACTGCCCACCGGTGATCTCTCAGGAGGATGAATTCAAGCGACCCACGACGAAGGTCTATGTGGCGCCAGCTATTCGTCGGAGAACTACTACCACTCCTTCCCCTCCTCCTCCTCCTCCTCGTCGCACAACTACCACCACAACCACCACGACTACCACTACAAGGGCACCACTAAGATCAGTTTTTGGTGATACCAGGACCGGTGATGAAGTGATCACCATTGAACCGGTGACCAGTTTTCCGGTGGTTGACGCTACGGATCGTCTGGTGGCCACCGTACCGCCACCGATCATCAACGATGCACTGTGTGGATTGTCCGTAAATACTCGGATCATTGGCGGAGAGACGGAAATTCCCGGACAGTTCCCCTGGATGGCACGATTGGCCTACCGAAATCGAAGTATGCTGCCGGATCATGATCGATGATCACTACTAATCAGAGGTCTTTTGTTTCTTTCTTTGCAGCCTCAGGCCGAGTGACTTATCGTTGCGCGGGATCTCTCGTCACCAACCGACATGTGATCACGGTTGCACACTGCGTGACCAACTTGATCGACGAGTTAGAATTGTAAGGATTGCTACTGATCTTTTTGTTCAATGTATCATGTGTTTTTGTTTTTTCTAGACTGAGCGTACGGCTAGGTGATCTTGAGTGTAATTCGGTAACGGACAATCGGTGCAACTCACGCTACCAGGATTTTGCGATCGAGCGCTTGATACCGCACGAGAACTACGACACTCCGAAGTATGCCAACGACATTGCTCTGGTTAAACTGCTGCAAACAACTGAAACCTACAACATCTTGAGTCCGCTTTGTCTACCGATGGATCAGTACTGGAGCTACGGAAGAAACCTAACCGGAAGGATGGGCATCATTGCCGGATGGGGTTCCACCAGCAATCGTAAGTTGGTTCCGAGAGGGCGCGATCAACTAATCATTCTTTCGAAATTACTATTTTTAGGAAACAACTCCCCGAGTCCAACGCTCCAGTGGCTCCGTCTTCCGATCGTGGACACAATGCAGTGCGCCACGTCGTACGCCCGCTACAGTGTCAACTCGCGCAACCCTATCATCGTTTCCGGCAACCAAATGTGCGTCCAAGGCCAGGAGAACATGGACGCCTGCCAGGGTGACTCGGGAGGGCCACTCATGAACGAAGCCATCTCCAGCCGGGACCGGTTCGTCCTGCTCGGTCTAGTCTCGTTTGGGCCTCGTACCTGCGGTGTGTCCAACTTTCCCGGGGTGTACACCCGGATCTCGTCCTACATCGGTTGGATCCAGCGGCAGGTAGAGCTGTAACGTCGCGATCGTTCGCTCTTAGTCTCTAGTGTAGTAACCAAATTGTAAATAGCTCATTTTTCAATTCGAACGAAAGATTATTGCCGCTAGGGTAATCAATTGAAATCAGAAATAAAATCGAAACGTGACTGAAGTAAATGTATGAAAACGATCGTACGGTCCTTGATTTTCGTACACCCACCCCAGACAAGGTCATCGGCAGAGAAGAAAGAGAGTAGTGCCGGTGCGATTTCCTATTTTTGGCGAAACACACAGTTGATCATGACTGTTTCTGTTTCGCGCTACCCGCCGCTAGGTGGCAACACTTTCCGATTAACTTATTCAAAAACATCGAATACAGTCATTGAGTGCACATCATCGATTTATTGCTCGTTATAATTAAAAAATCTCATTTAAACGTTAAGTTTCACTGTTCCAAGTTTTCTTCTATCCAGTCAACATACTTGGCTACATTGGTATACACGCCTGGCCATCCTTGCTGTCCACAGGGAGTTGGTCCGAACGACACCAAACCCACCAGATACCAATACTGAACGTTGGCATTCTGCGACACACCCATCAACGGACCGCCGGAATCACCTTGGCAGGAATCCTTGCCCACTTGTCCTCCAGCGCAAAGCTGCCGATCAAGCAGGGTAACTCGCTCCTGCTGGTACACTGAGTTACATTGTTGTAGATCTATGCCATCAACGCCGACCTTCTGTTTGACGGTACTGTACCGCTCCGTGGCCGTTCTACCCCATCCGGCAACCTGGAACTTCTGTCCGACAGTTTCCTTCACCCTGAGATCCTGCGTCCGGGGTAAGCAGATCGGTTTGACAAAGTCAGTGTATGTAATGCGATGTGCCATCCGGAGCAAAGCAATGTCGTTGTACTGTTCTACGGCTTGAGGATTATAGTCCGGATGGGGTATCTTGCGCTCGATCGGCACGTCGATCGGGTCCGGTGAGCAGTCAGTGTCCACTCCGAGACCTTCGCAATCCTGTGCGGTAGATGTATCCCATTCTCCAAGACGGACTTCAGCGCTACGGAGTCGAAAAAAAAGTCACGATCACAACGATCTTCAACTCACAACGTATGCTATTGACAACTTACAGATTCCAGGTGGTTGGAATATCTTTTCCGTTGACGCAGTGCGATGCGGTGACAACATAACGATCATTGATAAGCGCTCCGCCGCAGTGGAACCCGAATAAATCGTTTGCTAAATTTGAACGATCAAGCAAGAAAAAACCGTTATTTCAAGATGAGTTGTGTCATTTCTGCAGTAGTTGACTTACGTTTAGCATACTTGAGCAACGCCAGCCAAGGAAATTCGTCGATTTTGGTGTTGACACCACCCACGATCCGATCACTGGTTTGAACACCGCAGACTCCAACCGGTGGCAGGAAGGATTCCCCAACACGAATGGGGGTATCCAGCAGATTATCACAGCATACCAACGGATGATTCTCTTCCATGGACCATCCACACTGGCTTTGGCTGAGGAAGATACGATCTTCCTGTAGCAGAGGTTTCTTCTTGATCAGTGTGAACAAGGTATTACACGTTCGCAGCAGAATACAAGTTCCAACTTTCCCATCTGGTGTGGTACAAGTTTGTTCTACAATTCACACAAAAGTAGCGATCAGATTATATAATAATTAAAGCTTTCGGGAGAACCGGTTCTAGTACATTTCCAACGAAACAAGGTTATATTGAAGTTAAGATAACCTTCGACCTTGTTTCATCATCCAGCAGTAGAAAGTCCCGCACCGCAGTACTTACGGCCATCCACCACCGCGATCAGTAGTAGCAAGCCCAAAATGCAGATTCTCTCGATTAGCGTCATTGTTCCATCGGTCTCCCAACAATGCAGTCAGATTTACACCTTCCTATGGTAGAACAACACTCACACACAATTTGCCTTCGCACGCAGCTCGCGATCAAAGAATATTCCTCCGTTTGACTCCACGAACTCGACGCGACTAACACGAACCGGTGTGGGAACGGACCTAGCTGGGCTCGATGATGATCGCGATGATCACATACACACTGGAGAGCCTCGCATATACGTTCAGAGGGAAACCCAGCTCACTATCTAAACAAACAAACAGCATCCGAACTTGGAGAAGTCGAGTAAACGCTGGGTAGAGGTGTATAGGAAATCACAGAACTTGACTCATCTCACACCGTCACCGCGGGGATGATCATCATCATCATCATCTACTTTGTACTGGGTTGCGGGCGATGATCTGAAAATGTTGTATTTACGATCAAGTTCGCGGTGCAAAAACAGGAAAAGAACCATGTAGCGGACGCAGTAGGCACGGACACCTAATTGGCAACCAACTGAGTGGCTTGCTTTGTCGCGGCGGTCAAATAATTAATTCAAATTTCGGTCTTCACCGCTTCCTGCGATGGTATTCTGCTTGATGTTCTGTTATTAGGTGTCTGCTGCTCACCGGTTTTATTTTCCGAATTCTCTTCCTCTACGCGGTGTTTGTGCAACCGGGATTATGGTCAAATGTTGCAGATAACCGGTTTGGTTAACAAATAAATATCATCGGGTTATGGTTAATGATGCGGGCAAACTTTTTGTTTACATTTTTCTATTAAGATAGGATTTTCTGGTTATATTATTGAACTGTATGTATAAACATTTCAAAGTGTTCAAATGATGACCATTATTCGAATTGGAATTTTTACAATCTCTGAATAGATGTAGATGGTGAACCCCTGTTGACTTTTGGCACCCACCCTGTAGCACTGCCAGATGATTAGGTTAAATCGGATTCCTCTAAAATTAAAAAGCATTGAATCAACTTCAACTCAACAGAACAGCAATAGGGGATAGTGGGGTCTCTAAACCACATCTTTTTTACAATCCGTTGGGCAATACACTAGCTCGACAACCTTCTTTAACGCACAGCTCCTGAACAAACTTCTGTCTGGTATGGGTGTCGATTTGCTTTAACTTGCGGCTCACTCTTTCGCATTTCACAAAGGCTAATCACCCTTGATTGTCTTCACGAATCACTGTCGGCTCAGTTTGGGCTTCTCCAAGATTGCTTAGTAGTTTCCTGAGCCAGATAGCTTCCTGATAGGCTTCACTCAAGGCTACATATTTATTGGACTTCCATGGACGCTAGCGTAACGCTTGCTTGCTTTCGACTTGCCCACGAAATAGCAAGAAGAATACGGATTTCGAGGTTGATTGCCGGCTCTATCAGCGTCCGAGTACCCGTTCAACCGTTGACCTGGATTACCACAAACTCTGAGAAAGTAGGTACTGCTATACTTCAGATAGCGGATCACTCTTTTTGCGACAGTCCGATCGCGTTGTGTTGGTTCACAAAATGTTCTACCAAGAACAGCAGCCGTATTGGCTATGTCTGGTCTGGCCACTACTGCAAGATACAAATGACCTCCAACTCCAACAAAATAGACTCCGGTATCGTGTGGCATTTTCCAGAATTTCACCCGTTTCGACGGACTTGAGATATCCAGGATCCATAGGTGAGTTTAGTACTATGGTATCATTCATTCCATGACGAATCTTGACCAAACCTTGCCCCCGCTTTATCTCGGATCCCATGAAGTGAAGTACAGATCCCTGAGACGTCAAATCGAGTTCCGCCTTCAGGCTGTTGAAGAACTTCAAGATTTACTCCCCTTCTGAGGACGATGGAACCAGTAGACCAACAGAAACGCTTGGCAATCACTCCCTCGCACGTAAAGGCAAGGATCAGCCGTTGACGCCTTAAATCTGAGCTTCAAAAGAACAGCTTTAAGTCGCTGATTGTCGAAGACCATAGATGCTTAGTAGATAGAAAGAAGGTTTATGAAGATTTTAAAGATTTCCTGCAAAAAGGTGGAAAGCGATGCTAGTAGATGGATTTAGATTCAAGAGATGAGAAAGTCGACGAAGAGAATCGATCAATGTTACTTAGGACCTAATGCAATGTTTAGCTTGACTCCTTCACGCTGTTAGGTTTAGCCTTGTGCTACTTTCATAGAGGTAACTCTAAGACTAGTAGGTCCCGAAGAAACGTGCTCAACTTTTTGGCTCAGCTCTGGTACGCTACTATTCTGGCTTTACGCTTCACTGGTTCACCTTTTTCGTTTCCGACCTTATGATTTTCCGTCCTTCGGGTGCGTGCACGAGTTCCCAAGTTCCACTGCGCTGATGGGCATGCAACTACTTTTCGATTGCACGACACCACTGGTCATCTGCCATAGCTTCTCTTTAGCTACTGGGTTCTTCGAATGCATAGGATGCCTGCTCAACTGCACAGTCCAATACATAATCCCCGAGGCGTCGTGGAACCACTCCACGAGTTGATCGTCTCGCGCCTTCGTGGTCTTGGTCCTATGCTTCAAGAACTTCGTAGAACTCGTCAAGGCCGGCGCACAATGCATACGTTTTCGGGTTTTTTGACAGATAATGCATGGCCTAACCACCGACAAACCGGCATGAATGACCATAGCAAAAATAATAAAAATTTTGACCAAAGCACACTTATGACATCTGCCTCCGGGTTCGAGGGAAATATTTAGCCAAGCCATTCCTAATAAAAAATAACCATAAGAAAGAGCTTAACGACGTGTTTGGGATCTCATCCAAACCATTTGTGGGATAGTTCTACCATCCGGATTACCGTTCGTTCACAGACAAACAGACGTAACACTTCATTGTGTATCTTCGTTCACGCATTTAACGGTTGATTTGAATATTATCAGTTCCGCGAACTACTCGCTGCAGCGCTGGCATCGTATCACTTTGACGTTTCTATATATTCTATATTATTCGGCGTCGATCAGCATACAGGTGACTGTAGTATATATGATAAGGTAGTAATGAATTAAACATAAATTTACCGCTAATTAGTTTGATGTCGGCAAAATGCATTTGGTAGCATTAGAAGTTGACAAAATGACAGATACACGCAAGAGTGATCGAACATGATTTCGGAAAGCTCCGAATACACGAATGCAGTTCGTGTCATGAACATCGAAGTACGTCTACGAAACGACCAAAGCACAGGACGCGAAGTGAGAGAGATAGGACGTATGATTAAAATTACGCTATGGGATGGAAGAGTGCGGAATGATATGTATGAACCGAGGTATGAACGCATTCATCACGCTCCTTCATGGCTCGATACGTGATTCTGTTCACTCATAGTTACAAACACCGTTGCCCTAGCCGTTGCCAGTATTCCAGATTTATCTGGATTTTCCAGATTTTTAGTCGTCTTGCCAGATACACAGACAGACCACGTATATTTCCAGATTTTTTAAATATGTTCCAGATTTTCCCAGATTTTTTAAACATGTTGCTTTAAAAATATCACTGCAAATGATTTACTCTCTAATTAAAAAACAATAAAAAGCCAACCTTGCTACTTTAATTATTAAAGGCCATCAACGTTGAACATTATTGGAATTTTAAGGTAATTTTGAAAATAGTTCATAGTTAAATGCGAGGCGAATTCTTTGTGAAATCAAAGGAGAATTTCAAGCTAATTCTGAGTACAATTACATCCATCTTTGTGAGCTTCGGGGTCGTGTGGCGTCACATATCATTTAGGCGTATTGTGAGTGCCACGAAGTGAGGGTCCGATTCCCGCTCCAGGCGGTGTAAATTTTGGCAATCTGAAAATTTCCCTACTGTTCTAATGGGTGTGGTGTGTTGTCCGTTGTCTAGTGTTAAATATTCAGTCTGTGTCAGTGTCAATTGTCTTGTCAACTCTGATGACAATTGTATCGAGATTTTGTCAATAAAGGAAATACAATCCGGAAGAGAAATCATAGAAAATACTTATGATGAAATTTAAGCAGTATGCTGATACGAATCGTGAGAATAATTTCAATGGAATTCTGCCCAATGTTTCTATGGAGCTTAATTTTAATAAATTTTTAAGCGCGATTTCTGGGAGACTTTCAAAACCAAAGTACTTGAATACTTAGGTAATACCTCGGGTAATACCAACAATCAATACGAAACTAACGATTTTAAATTGGCTCACTACTTGACTAGCCTATTGGTCCCAAGCAAACGATTAACGTACCCAATTCTAGTTGAAATTCTATTACTACACTATGTTTGTTTTGATTCGCTATGAAAGGGGTGTGTGGATTCATGCAGAACATGCAGGGGTGAGTGAAATAGCTTGGGACTGCTTGGGACCGTTGTTCTGGTACTGAGTGAGCCAAAAATAATAATGATTTTCTTCGGGACCCAGTGGTCTTAGAGTTACCTCTATGGTTGTACCAACAATCAATACGAAACTAACGATTTTAAATTGGCTCACCACTTTAGTAGCCTATTGGTCCCAAGTAAACGATTACCGTACCCTATTCTAGTCAAAATTCTAGTACTATGCAATGTTTGTTTTGATTCGCTATGAAAGTTTGACAGATAAAATGAGGGGTTAGTGGTTTTTCCTATGTTTCGAGGGGTGAATCGATTAGCTTGGGACCGAAGATAGTACCAGAGCTGAGCCAAAAAGTTTAGCACGTTTCTTAGGGAGCTTCTAGTCTTAGAGTTACCTCTATGGTACCAGAGCTGAGCCAAAAAGTTGAGCACATTATTTCTGGACCTTCTTGTCTTAGAGTTACCTCTATGGTAAGGACTACATCGTCTATTGGTTAAAAAAAATCCATCTTTTAGTTTTTGTTTGTCTTGTCCCCCGTCTCGATGAGTCTCATCGTCGTCCACTGGTCACCATAGCCGGTCGAACTCCAGACGAATCTAGAACCACACTACCGTTCATACTGGCGACATCGCTCTGATGAGACAACGAAACCCTACCCCAAGCTCCTTCACTTCTCCTATCCTTCGAAAATGTACCTCTCTAACCTCGAGTAAGCCGCGAGTATTCGGCCCAACTCCTACTAGACATAGAATTAAGTGAATTTTGTTACAAACAAAGAACAATGAATTATCTGCTCCGTAAAGCTAACGCGATTGAGCCTTACAAATAAACGAACTAGATAAAAAAATCCATCCCATCTAGTTTCCTTGATTCTTTGCTTCTCATTCTTTTTTTTTTAAAGTTGCAGTTGTAAAAACAATTCTAATCATATTTTCTGCTGTTTTTTACCCACATTTTACTCAATTTTTGAAATGCTGCGTAATGGATACTTTAACTTTTTGGGCACACCGTGTCAATACTTTTAAACTTTTGGATGATTTTAGCAATGCTAACAAGTTATTTGCTTTAAATAATTTAATTAAACATGTAATTTATAACCATTGTAGTACTTTAAATAAACTCCAGATAATCATGCTGACCTATTTTTACGGGAGCTTGGCACATCAGTTTGATTTCAATAGCATTATGTTAAAAATATGATTTTTGGAGCATTCCAGATTTTTCCAGATTTTATATTTTACCTGGTCCAGATTTTTCTGAAAATGACCTGGCAACGCTGGTTACAAATGTCATAGTAACAAATGGTCGATGCTTGAAACGACAGTGACCATTTCGTATTGCAGAGAAGAAAATGGCGTGATAAATTGCGGTTTAATCCCATCGCCACGATAAAAGCAAATCTCGATTATCGAATTCGTCTCCTCGATCCGAGCGCACTAAACAGTCACTCGTCGTGGGCTATCTTTAAGTGGGCTACGTTTGGGCTACGTTTTAATTGTGTTACCTCTATGTAATGTCCCATAGAAAATTGAATATTGATTCTCAAAATTGTTTTGCATTGCTTGTAGGAGTAAGGTAGGGGAATTTACGTATTCTCGTCGATCTAAGCAGCGTCAGTACTTCTATTAGCATTTTTTCAGCGTCACGCACATACCTGACGTGTCTGCTTGTTTAAATTCTATCCATTCTAATCGACAGAATTCTTCAAAACTGTTTGAAAGCGTTTTTACAACGCTCCAAACTTCTCAGGTGAGAGTGACTATTGTCGGCAGCTTCTTTTTCTTCGGCAACCTTCCCATTAGAACCATAGAGGTAACTCTAAGACCACTGGGTCCCGAAGAAAATCATTATTATTTTTGGCTCACTCAGTACCAGAACAACGGTCCCAAGCAGTCCCAAGTTATTTCACTCACCCCTGCATGTTCTGCATGAATCCACACACCCCTGATGTTATCTGTCAAACTTTCATACACGCTATTTCAAAACTACCCAAGTTTGGGTAGGATCTACCCAGATCCGTCAAAACTAAACCTACCCAAAAATGGGTAAACTGTGTTGGGAGTGGCAAGTTGACAAATGAACAACGTCGATCGGATTGATGTCAATGTTGTTCATTTGTCAACTTGTCACTCCCAACACAGTTTACCCATTTTTGGGTAGGTTCAGTTTTGACAGATATGGGTGGATTCTACCCAAATTTGGGTAGTTTTGAAATAGCGTGTAGCGAATCAAAACAAACATAGTGTAGTAATAGAATTTAAACTAGAATAGGGTACGTTAATCGTTTGCTTGGGACCAATAGGCTACTAAAGTGGTGAGCCAATTTAAAATCGTTAGTTTCGTATTGATTGTTGTTAGAACTGCGTGTTATCGGCAACTCGAAATCAGCCCCATTTTGTAGTGCGTATGCTTCATTTAAAGAAAAATCTGGCATAACAGGAATGCTCGATCGTACAAATAAAATCAGATTGAAGCTGAAAGACTAAAGAATCGTTTGGATCCATTCAGGGAAGTGTGCTGATGGGAAAACATAGTGAAATTAACGTTTAAATTTTGGTTGCCGAAAACAGTCAATGGGTGCCGAATCCGACATTTACCCTATAAGTTTATAAATTTAAAATAAAATTGTATTCCGGCTTGCCGCAAACGCCAACACCCACTCCGACACAAGGAGGCGTCCAAAACGCAGAGAACGATCGGTGGGCAGTTTCCGTCAAAACGAGCGTCGCCCGAACGAACGACGTGCAAAAACGAACTTAGGAGGTGGAGGAGGATCGAGAAAAAAGGGAAAAAAGTCGTCGGTATCTTGCGTGCGTACCAACCTCCCAGCGATAAGGTCGAAAATCGAGTCCGTGCCACGGACTCCGTGGTGAAAAATCAAACTGTCGTGTGGATATCACTTGTGTCGTATCCAGTAAAGAGTGATAAGTAATGTTGACTCTCTGGATCGTTCTGGGAGTGGTTTTTAAAAGCGGCCCGCCACCGCGATGATAGTTTAGTGAAATTTTATGATCGACTCCCGATCTCGTTCCGTGAGCGGATCCGATTTGTCCCGCGGCCGAAAGGTGTACCCAGTGTACCACGAGAGTGCGATCACCCCTATTCGTTCCCGAGTATAAACGAGAGTGTCTGCTCAACGTGAGGGAAGCGATCCCGCCCCTGTTAAGATAACGCCAGCAGTTGAGGCTAGTGCGTAAAGAATAAAAAAATTCACGATCCCCGTTTTCTGGTCCGGTGAGAAAAATTCAAAAACAGTACGGATTGAGTGGACGCCTCGTGCTGATTAGTTAGTATCACACTTTGGTGTGTCAGCGGAACGGAGAGTCTCCTCTCGCAACGTAAAAATTATCCCATTAGACGGAAGCTAGGATTCCCCTGAGATGAGTTATAACGGTAAGTCGCATGCTTCCAATTGTAGGAAAAACCTTTCTTAACGTTGGGCTCCCGTTAGATGGGCTGTAGCCGTAGATTTTGATGATAATAAGCAATCGGTATATCCCTCAACCAATTTTCAGATTGACAGTTCAACTCAACTAACGAAAGTCTTCCACTAAGTGGGCCATGGAAAGCCCAACGAGCGAAAGTTGAATGTATATAGCTATACTACCCATAATCGCATATCAGTCCCATATTTGCTTGGTTTCCTATCCATGTGGGACAGTTATGCGATTATGGGCAGTATATATTTGTAGAATTTTAGGCTAGTTCCAGGTTATTCCTAATAATATTAATAAAAGTTTAAATATAGTTTCCTAAAGGGTTTACAATAGTTGAATACACAGGGAATTTTGAACATATTTCCAAAAGCATTCAGAATAGGAAAAAGTAGGCCGCGCCTCGGGCCGCGCTGCGAAAATGACGTGTTTTTGTTTTGCTGCGTCGTTTTCGTTCTAGTGAAAATGTTATAAATTTACAATTTCGTTAAAAAAAAGTGTTAATTTGAAAGTACAGAAGTGATGTTGAAAAGTGCATTAAGTGAAAATTTTCAAATTCTTATCCGTTGCGTGTGGTGCCGACTGTTCTAACCTACGCGTAGGTACGCTCAGCTAAGTTTATTTATATCTTTTCGTTCCTCTGTCCTCGATAGGAAATATCCATCTAACTAAAGACGATCGATTAACTTACTAAATACGCATCAATCAAGTATTGCACTACTGCTTGATTGAAAGTTTCAGTACATTATCAATGGTGTATATTTGCATCGATGATGTATTGGAGCGGGGCTTATCATGTGTGAAAATAGCTTCGAGATGCTTGCGTTCTTGAAAGGGGCTATTGTAGCTGCGGCAGAGCTGTCACCTTCTAATTCCCGGGTTGAAGCTTCTTGCATTCATAAGAAATGATTGCAGGCAGATTTTATCCATAATGCCACTGCCAGACAGTGGGATTTAGGCCAAGGGCGAATCTTCATTCTAATCTACGATTCCACATACTATTAATAACCTTTTACACATGAGAACCTCATATCGATCAGAATGAATTGTGCATATGTTTAGGATCTACAAACAAAGGAGCAACAGGATCGAGCTGATAACGTTTCTAAATTCCAAAATCTGAAGACTGCTTTGAATAATATGTTTGATATAACGCTTGATATAACAATTGCCAGCAACGCCGACTGGGTGTATCCTATGGCTTACCCTCCCTACTAACAAAAATCCACCCTTCCCGTGACACTTATGAGAGGTCGTGGAGTTCTCTGCATCTCTCTTAAGTAAGTGTCGGACTAACATTCCTCCCCTTTCCCCAACAGATGCAAGGACGTGGCCAGGACAGCTCTGGTCTGTTGGAGGGAGACGGATCCTTTACCTAAGAGGTAGTAATTAAGCACAAATTACTATCTAACAGCAACGGATGAAGGTGGGTCTCCTTCTTAACAGTTTGGAGCTCGTACCACCTACGACATTGTGCAACCTGGTGTATGCTATGCTATGCTATTTCCAAAAGCATTCAGAATAGCGTGCCAGGATGTTTTGAAGAAGTTTCCCAGAGAATTCAGATTCTTTTAGAGGTGTTTTGAGAAGAATTTCAAAGGAATTCTCAGGAAAGTTACCTTGCAATTCTGAAGTAAATTCCAAGGATATTATGGGGGAAAAGTTTCTAAATTCAAAATGGCAAACCAAGAGATTTTTGAAAAATATTTCAATTGGATTTCAAAGTTACCCTAATAATATTTTGCCTACCGACGTGTTCCGGGTATTATCCAAACCATTTGTGGAATAGTTCTATCATTTGGGTTGTGATTCGAGTTTTATATTTTTGTATTACTATAATTATGTAGAGAAGTTGAAGCAAATTCTCGTAAGAGTTTATTGAAAATCCTAATTTCAAGAAACTGTCTAAATTGTTTGGGATTCTCAGTGGTATCGTTTTGGATAATTGTCATGATCTTGAAGTTAAAAATTTTTGAAAAATTCTGGGACATTGCTGATACTTAGAGA